>NC_090360.1:13007534-13009275 GCF_035084215.1 Heptranchias perlo
CTCTCGCGCGTGTTCTCTCTCTCTCGCGCGTGTTCTCTCTCTCTCGCGCGTGTTCTCTCTCTCTCTCGCGTCGTGTTCTCTCTCGCGCGTGTTCTCTCTCTCTCGCGCGTGTGTTCTCTCTCTCTCTCTCTCGCGGTGTCTCTCTCGCGGTGTTCTCTCTCGCGCGTGTTCCTCTCTCGCGCGTGTTCGCTCTCTCTCGCGCGTGTTCTCTCTCTCTCGCGCGTGTTCTCTCTCTCTCGCGCGTGTTCTCTCTTCTCGCGCGTGTTCTCTCTCTCTCGCGCGTGTTCTCTCTCTCTCGCGCGTGTCTCTCTCTCCCGCGCGTGTTCTCTCTCTCTCCGCGCGTGTTCTCTCTCTCTCCCGCGCGTGCTTCTCTCTCTCTCGCGCGTGCTCTCTCTCTCTCCCGCGCGTGTTCTCTCTCTCTCCGCGCGTGCTTCTCTCTCTCTCCGCGCGTGTTCTCTCTCTCTCCGCGCGTGCTTCTCTCTCTCTCTCGCGCGAGTGCTCTCTCTCTCTCCGCGCGTGCTCTCTCTCTCTCTCCGCGCGTGCTCTCTCTCTCTCCCGCGCGTGCTCTCTCTCTCTCTCTCGCGTGCTCTCTCTCTCTCTCCCGCGCGTGCTCTCTCTCTCTCTCCCGCGCGTGTTCTCTCTCTCTCGTCCCGCGCGTGTTCTCTCTCTCTCCGCGCGTGTTCTCTCTCTCTCCCGCGCGTGCTCTCTCTCTCTCCGCGCGTGCTCTCTCTCTCTCCCGCGCGTGCTCTCTCTCTCTCCGCGCGTGCTCTCTCTCTCTCCCGCGCGTGCTCTCTCTCTCTCCCGCGCGTGCTCTCTCTCTCTCCCGCGCGTGCTCTCTCTCTCTCTCCGCGCGTGCTCTCTCTCTCTCCCGCGCGTGCTCTCTCTCTCTCCCGCGCGTGCTCTCTCTCTCTCCCGCGCGTGCTCTCTCTCTCTCCCGCGCGTGCTCTCTCTCTCTCCCGCGCGTGCTCTCTCTCTCTCTCCCGCGCGTGCTCTCTCTCTCTCTCCCGCGCGTGCTCTCTCTCTCTCCCGCGCGTGCTCTCTCTCTCTCCCGCGCGTGCTCTCTCTCTCTCCCGCGCGTGCTCTCTCTCTCTCCCGCGCGTGCTCTCTCTCTCTCCCGCGCGTGCTCTCTCTCTCTCCCGCGCGTGCTCTCTCTCTCTCCCGCGCGTGCTCTCTCTCTCTCCCGCGCGTGCTCTCTCTCTCTCCCGCGCGTGCTCTCTCTCTCTCCCGCGCGTGCTCTCTCTCTCTCCCGCGCGTGCTCTCTCTCTCTCCCGCGCGTGCTCTCTCTCTCTCCCGCGCGTGCTCTCTCTCTCTCCCGCGCGTGCTCTCTCTCTCTCCCGCGCGTGCTCTCTCTCTCTCCCGCGCGTGCTCTCTCTCTCTCCCGCGCGTGCTCTCTCTCTCTCCCGCGCGTGCTCTCTCTCTCTCCCGCGCGTGCTCTCTCTCTCTCCCGCGCGTGCTCTCTCTCTCTCCGCGCGTGCTCTCTCTCTCTCCCGCGCGTGCTCTCTCTCTCTCCCGCGCGTGCTCTCTCTCTCTCCCGCGCGTGCTCTCTCTCTCTCCCGCGCGTGCTCTCTCTCTCTCCCGCGCGTGCTCTCTCTCTCTCCCGCGCGTGCTCTCTCTCTCTCCCGCGCGTGCTCTCTCTCTCTCCCGCGCGTGCTCTCTCTCTCTCCCGCGCGTGCTCTCTCTCTCTCCCGCGCGTGCTCTCTCTCTCTCCCGCGCGTGCTCTCTCTCTCTCCCGCGCGTGCTA